>NC_135561.1:12952960-12977960 GCF_964340395.1 Glandiceps talaboti
AGCGAGATAGGCATTATTAGCAAAAAAATACTTGACACCATCCTACAAAGCATAAGACCCATAGTCGCCGTCAACCAATGGAAAAATTCTATGTCAGTCATCGAATGGTTCAAGAACTTAGATGACAAAAACAAACACACTTTCGCCTGCTTCGACATATGCGACTTTTACCCATCCATAACCGAAAAATTGTTATTAGAATCCCTCAAATTTGCCGGCCAATACACCACCATATCAGATGAAGACAAACAAATTATCATGCACGCGCGGAAATCTCTCCTCTTTGATAAAACCAAACCATGGGTAAAAAAGAATAGCAATGGATCATTTGACGTCACAATGGGAAGCAACGACGGGGCCGAAATATGCGAACTGGTCGGAATATTCATGCTACACAAATTAGCCAAAAAATACGGTAAAGAAAACATAGGTCTATATAGGGACGACGGACTAGCCGCCTTCAAGAACATCACCGGAAGTAAATCAGAAAGTATCAGAAAAGACATAACTAAAACCTTCAAAGCCATGGGGTTAAAAATAACCATACTCACCAATCTGAAAACCGTCAACTTTCTAGACATAACGCTCAACCTCAACAACGGTAAATATTACCCTTACAGGAAACCCAACGACAACCCCATGTACATACACACACAGTCTAACCACCCACCCAGCATCATCAAGAACATATCGTCAGCCATCGGCCGTAGAATTTCCGACATATCATCCGACGAACACATCTTCAACCAGGCAGCCCCACTGTACCAAAATGCACTAAAAACCAGCGGCCACAAAGAGAACATCACGTACACCAGCACCCCGACGCAGAAAAACAAGAAAAACAGAAATAGAAACACCATCTGGTTTAACCCACCATACAGCAAAAATGTAGCCACCAATGTAGGCAAACGATTCCTCAACCTAATCACAAAACATTTCCCAGCAGACTCTAAGTTACACAAAATATTCAACAGAAACAATGTCAAAGTCAGTTATAGCTGCATGCCAAACATGGCTACCATAATCAAAGCGCATAACGCCACCATCTCCAACAGCGAAACTAAACCCACTCAAAAACCCTGTAATTGCAGACAGAAAGACACCTGCCCTCTGAACGGCGAATGCCAAACGGAAAACATCGTATACCAAGCCACCGTCCACGGAAAACAAACAAAAGTATATATCGGTCTAACAGAGAACAACTTCAAACAGAGATACGCCAACCACAAACAGTCATTCAAACATGAAAAACACGAAAACAGCACAGAACTATCAAAACACATTTGGAAACTGAAAAGAAACAATGAGCCTTTTTCCGTATCCTGGTCCATCAACAAGAAAGCCCAAGCATACACCAATAAAACAAAACGATGCAACCTGTGTTTAACCGAAAAACTAACTATTATTAAAGCAGACAAAAGCTCCACACTAAACAAAAGAACTGAGTTGATATCCAAATGCCGACACGAGAATAAGTTTTATTTGTCCAACTTCAATAGAGCATCTATCACCTAAACTATTAAACCCGTTAACTAACGGAACATCAAAGCCCAACATGGAACAACCCGCCAACACTTACTTGTCCGCACCCAATAACCCACACAATAACAACCAACACCTCCACACATACAACACCTACCCACCGACACAGACAATAGTGATGGTATTTCTATTGTCTACACTCTATATATACAGCACACCCAGAGAGTAGGCCTCAGAGTGTCTGATGATCGCAATATGCGTGAAACTCCGAGTTACACCCAAGAAAGAGTTCCAGTACTACCAAAACTATTACGCTCTGCCACTGCGGTATAGAGCACTGTCTTATAGCAGATTGATACTCACCGAGTTATATATATATATATATATATATATATATATATATATATATATATATATATATATATATATATATATATATATATATATATATATATATATATATATATATATATATGTTGAGGGTAGAAGAAAATGAAGTCGGGTTTTTCGTCTGTACAAGCCTGTTTCGTGAGTAAATCACTCGTCAGGAGATCTCATCTCCTGACGAGTGATTTACTCACGAAACAGGCTTGTAGAGACGAAAAACCCGACTTGATTTTCTTCTACCCTCAACATATACTCCGCTCTGCGTGCAGACGTATCGAGCACTGTGCTACGGATAAATCTTACCACAGACTTCATATATATATATATATATATATATATATATATATATATATATATATATATATATATATATATATATATATATATATATATATATATATACAGGTTTTGAAAATTTGAACCAAATTATATGGTATAGACCCTACAGAACTGTTTCGTGAGGTGCGTATTCCTCACTCATCAGGGGTAGATCTACCCCTGATGAGTGAGGAATACGCACCTCACGAAACAGTTCTGTAGGGGCTATAGCATATAATTTGGTTCAAATTTTCAAAACCTGTATATAATTCGCTCTACTACCTGTATTGAGCACTTTTATGTGGTTTTATCTACATCCAGTCAATTATATATATATATATATATATATATATATATATATATATATATATATATATATATATATATATATATATATATATATATATATATATATATATATAACACTGTGATATGACAATCTCATATTGATTGTTATATCATCCGTGGAAAATAGCATTATTTACAAAGCTGTACGGTGTTCTTTTTCTTATTTCGTCATGACTTGGTAGGATTTCATATAAAAATCGCTGTTGTACACAATTTGGAAGTCCAATAAATTAATGTTGTACACAATTTATAAACACAAATGCACCGACTGTGCTATGTAAGTAAGTATTGCATTCATGCAGACTGCTGTAAACAGCGATTTGACATATAAACTTCAACGTATAGCAATGTAATTATGCCTGAACTAGTAGATTATCAGCGCCTTAAATTTTCTGAGCTAAATAGTTTTTCATCATCGCATGCAACATTTCACCATTATACCAACTAATCGTGTTCTATCTTAAGTATGAATCTCAATATTTCTGATAAAGTTACTTTAGTTCTCATTTAATTTAGACCTCATGCCGATCGTGTACATCTTTCAAACTAACAATTTATGGGGTATGTGTCTACAATTTCTCTTCATGTTCACTCACCAAATAGTTGTCGGCAAAATGTCTGAGAGTTAAGTGCATTATAGAGTGATTGAAACTTTACTCCTTGTAGTTCGTAGTTTGGATTATTTCGAGCCTTGTACATCATGAAAGTGTAATCATTTTAAATAACGTCATTAGTAATAGTCACAGAATATACACTTCTCATTGCTTTGACTAGAGATGATATCAGTCCAGTCGTGCAACTTTTTCTCGCAGGATTAACAATATATAAATATCGCAAATAACAATTCGGGGCTTACTAATCAACAGCTACTTACATTCGCATTTACTACAACTGTTTCAAGGCATAGTAAAACATTATGCGGTCTTTTGATTTCAAATAAGCAATGTTAGTCATGCCTAGTCACTCCGTTAGGGGTTTATAGTAATACATGAATTTGAAGCCTGTTTTCAATATAACCCAGAGCACGAATTATTTCTGAGCTTAACACATTCTAAGTAATGTATTCGTTTGTATGTGGTGGTCAATTACAGAGTTTGCTCTTTCAAAATTATATTAAATTCGCATCAAAGCTATGTGCCGAAACCGTGAAAATTGTACCCCGAACTCAAAGCTAGCATACAACCCGTCAATGAATTAATACCTCGCAGGTGTGATTTCATAACAGTAATGCGAGACGAGAAATTATTGTTTATTTTGACTTCACATCTTTTACATGATTTCAATTTATATTTTGTAATCATGTCATACAAAGTACGAAATAGAAGATGAATATTTATATCTACTATTCATGCAATAATATCACTTCACTCAGACCGATTGGCATAGAGGACAAATATAGCTATGGAAGGTAAGTGTCATTTCTAGTGCCATTCTTGAAAAATTAATGCATTTGGTTCTGCTTGCAGATGGAGAAAGTCGGGACTCCGACGGCAATTAATCCTGCATGACATTGTCCCGTTTAAAACCGAGTTTCGACTTTCTCCGTCTGATGATAAATTGCTACTAAATCACGTGATTTACGTCAGGGATTTGAATAGTAATGAAGGTGTTCACTTATAAATGTGTTTCACTTGAATGGCAATACGCATGCGTTTCCCTGCAAGAAGTGTAGAAGTTGGAATAGTAATTAAATTTTACAAATATTTTTTTCACTTGAATACGCATGCGTACCAGATGCAAATGAAACTGTCGTCTACAATAAAAATACGCTGTTTTAATTACAGATGATAGCAAATATATCATTTGTACAATATAAAATTAAGTTGCCGAATGCAAATATGATTTACGGATATAAAAAGTGATTCATCAGTAACAATATTGAAAATCAAGAATGTAAATGCAAATGGAAGTTTTTACAAATACCATTGTGTAAATTAACAAAAAAAAGTTTGATTTTTTGCATGAAAATTTGCTTTTTGAATATTGCAACACATGGCCTGCCTTAGTCTTTTTAGTTTAGGTCATTGGTTATACAACATTTAGCTAAATTTCAAAGCATTTTTCACCGTACAAACCCTAGATATGTCTCCAGTAATCATAATACGTCTGCATATTGAGATAAACCGATCACAGCTGACTTAGTGCCCTTATCAAGTCAGTGATTGGCTTCATGAAGTCGGTAACCCGCAGGCGACCTTTTTGCAGATCAATTTCTTGTCAGTACACGAAATATTTTCTGCCTTGATTAATATAGTTGTTTGGTTTAATAGGATAAGATCTGGAATTTTTTGGTGTTTGATAGCCTTGATTAAAATACAGTTGTAAACAAAGCAACTCTTATTTCAGGAGATCACTATAAATCTATCTTAAGCCTAATCTTAGTCGTACCATGTAATCGGTAATTGTAATAAATCATCTCGATGTTATGTTCGCTATTTCGAAGGAAACATGCCAAATTCATTTTTTTTTAATAGCAAAACAGTCTCAAAACAAGGGTGTATAAATTCCACTCGCACACTAAGCTTTGTGCATGGCATAATTGGTTTTGGAATACATGGTTTTAATCTCTGTAATCTCCACAACATTTATGGAGAGTTAAGAAAAACAAGCTATACACAGTGGCTGCTGACACGTTTGTGAAACATTATATAGGGTACTAAACTCTACAAAGATCCCACTTAAATTGCAAAAATGAAAAATAATTGTCTCGCGATAATTGAAGTGCAACCGACGATATTTCTGGAAATAGCAGCATATATCATCGCATGTCACTTAATATCAATCCCGTATACATGCCAAGTTATTTGTACGAAAACACTTTCAATTTTCTACAATTTCTTCCCCAAAGGTGAGTGTTCGTTTAATGGGGCTTTAAACGTTCTGTTATAAGCTATTGGGATCCATTTGTTGCTGTCTTTGTGTTACAAAAAGCAATGTAGAACTATACACCCTTATCGCGTCTTTTAATTGGCGGATTTACCTAAGAATTGTCGAACGTCTATACGAGTGACGTATAATACAAGATAAAGACTAATCATTGCAGCGTCATTTAGGCGGAAAACGTGATAAAACTTCCACTCTCTCTCTCTCTTTCACTAAGCAATAAGTGGTCATCTGGCCTTGACTCATATTATACAGGAAATGCAAGTACGCCTCTCCTGTCCAACGTACTTGGACACTATAATCACCAATGTATGATGTAGTTTAACTGTGTATAATGTAGATATAATTACAAAGAAATGACACACAGACACAGACAGATTTACATACATACATACATACATACATACATACATACATACATACATACATACATACACACATACATACACACACACATAGATTGACTGACAGACAAACAAACAAACAAACAAACAAACAAACAAACAAACAAACAGAGGCATCAGAGAGACAATTACGTGTGTGATTTCTCAAAGAAAGTGTACCCCAGCTATTGTGTTTATGAAATTCTTATGTCACAATAACGAACACGAAATGTGTGTCAGCATGTGTATCAGCAAATATAATATTTTGGCTGCAGTTAATAGCAACCAAATCCTCATTACACAAAAAGACTGTTGTAAATTACAGTACACGGCAAAAATGTTATCAGGGATTGTAGCAGCACCGCAATGCAAAATGTAGTCCACATTGTTGTTGTAACTAACATTTGGTGTTCAAGTAGTACAGTTATGAACATTCCCCTTGGGTAACAGTAATAAAAGCTGTGAGCATCAGATTGTACCTTACAGTCCAGGTCAATGGGGAGTAGCGTACTCTGGAGGATCCAAAATGCATGTATAAAGCTTGCAAGTACACTGGTCAAAGTGCATTTCAACCTTAAAAGTATACATGTCAGCCACAGAATATGGATAAAAGTCTCTGTTTTCAGCTAGCAAGTAGAGATAAAATATCTACATATCAGCGACATGAAAGGGTGAAGTGGTGTCTATACTTTAACTGGGTTTTAGGTCTATAAAACTTTCATCACAGATAAAATCTTCCAGTCTTTACCACATGGTAGTATCCGGGGTGGGGTGTATAACCTTGACGTATTTATATCTTATTTTTAGTGTCGTTAACTGGCCATTCTGAATTTGCAATCGACCTAGTCATATCAGGCATGAATATTACGTTTGTCGCGGTACAAAAGAGTGTGTAGAAAATGCCAAGCGTGATCCTGCAATGTCTTACTGATGGCGAAATCGTATGGAATCAGAACACTAAAGGGTCACATCAGGACACCTACCATTGAATCAAGTGTGAAACATCAGAAATAACCTAATTACCTCAACAGTGTATTTCACTCCCGCAAAACAGACATACATTTCCTGGTTAACCTTTAAAAGCTATCTTTAGTTAAAGGACACTCTAAAATTGGGAAATCAAATTTGCTTCAGATAGTTGAATTATTTGTAGTTTGATTTCCTGTGTGGTGATGCATCTATTTGGTTCGAGGCACTTGGCGAGGGTTACACTTCATGATGCATTTATATCCGAACTACTTCTTAGCACACATTACCTAAATAGATTTGCAAAGTGCCCTTATAAATCTATAAATCTGTGAGAAATCGAAAATTCCAAGCTGTTACCTCAAAGTGCAAAGACTTTATTTGATCTAATTTTGTGGTCTTTCCACGAGTTAAATTCATTCGACCAGAATATACAGGACTTCTGCAATGTTCTTTCTATGTCACATCAACTTACGTCATTGGTTCTGTGGTGCTAGAAATATGTTGAAACGTTCATACTCACCACTATTTCCTCCAACGCCTTTTTAAATAAAGATTTTTAAAGGTATTCTCAGATATTTCTATTCATTTAGCTAGAAAAATACCTTTCTTTAACTCTCAGTAACAGGGCCCCTTATGTTACTCATAATTTCCTTTTCTGAACAAAAATAAATAGTCGGTCATGATCTCTATTAAACTAGAGAAGCTTATTGTTGTCAGTTATTAAATGTTGAGCAATATATTTGTTTTAAATAGGTGATTCACATTTTATTGCTACTTCTTGAGTTGGTTACAGATGCTTTCGTTCCAAGTTAGTCGAAAGAATAAGAGCCACCTCTATAAAATGGACACGTCTCATACGACGTAATGTCTACTTTAAATTCGCTGTCGTCATAACAAAGATTCTGGTGGCATCCCAATGATATAGATCTGGCTGGTACACTTGCTGTACACTTCTGTTAATTCATGCATAGAGGCAACAATCTAATACCTCTGTTGTTGTAACAAGCGTAACAGTGTGTTGACATATGCGATCTGTGATTAGTATTGGACACATTGTTTGAATATGGAATCTATGTAAGACCTTCCCTGGACAAACGCATTTACCTGGAAAATCTTTCCATAATACCTTTGACTCATTTAGCATGGAACTGTCACTTTCCAATAGCTAGATATCACAGTGCATATAATATTCGGCACACAATGAAATATTCAATAGCAGAGTACATATGCTACTTTTGCACTAAGTCTTTCATATCTGTAGAATTGAACGGATCTTCCAGTTATTTCAAGAATCCAACCCCTTTAAAATATAGAAACTATACTGCGGGTAGTGATGAAACTTTTGGGACCTTAAAAAGAACAGAGAAAATATGCTTCTAGGCCAAATTATTGGCATCTGTCAAGCCCCCTGGGGTGATTATAATACACACGGTAGGCTGCACATCAATGTGGCAAATGAGATTACATGTGAATTAATGCCATTTTATGCTGCCTGCAACGACTAATTGTATACGTTATATAGTTTATCAAATATTTCATGGACGCCATGATATAACGGAATATAATACAATGATATGATGAAAATATTTGGAGGACATATTTTGAATATGTAAGCTAACATTTTCGTTGATCAAATTTCCGACAATATTGTTTTCAATCATCGTGAATTTGAGTGAGGATTTATTAAAGGTATTTTAAGGTCTATAACATTCTCAAAATACATTATTAAAGAGTGTCTGTACTCTTATTCATTATAGATGTAACTAATACCGCATTCGTTGCCATCAGTGCCATGGGCGCCATTTGTCGTTCCTGCAATCAACGCAGAATGGGACACGCTCGAGTTACCATAATGGAACCTGTCTCATACTTAATTTAACTAAAATTTAAACTCAAATATCTCCAGTGACTGTTATAGCGGAGACATCTGCTACCGACCGTTAACTTCAATAGCCCCCATATTCTGCTTGCTTTCCGATACTTGTTAGGCAATTACAAGATACAGTTACGGGTGTTCTAATGTGACTGATTAATGCATCGTTATCTGTCATTTGCCATAGTTAACACAACAAACGTCTATCCCATAACTTGTTGAGGAGCTTGTACTACCCATCATGACCTACAACGATGTTTGAAATCCCGTTTAAAACTTTGTCTCTTCAGATCTTGCTGTAATGGATTTTTAGCAATCAAACTTTGAAATGTTTATAATAATGATAATAATAACAATATTGTTGGTTATTATATAGCGCTTTCCCATGTGCCCCTGGCACGGATCTATAGCGGCACAACGCACTACTGGATGAACCCATTAACCAAGCAAGGTGGGTTTCACCCCACTTCTTATCATTAATTATAAATAGTGTTTCCTGCCAATATTTACGAATGTGATAATGCACTTTTACATAACACCAAGCCAACAGTTATAAATGAATATTTTCAAGGAGTAAATCATATCAGGCAAAGTTATGCTTAATGTTAGTTATATATCCGAAAAGATGGACGAACGGACGGACAGACAGACAGACAAAGATCAGAGTGAGTGAGTCAGACAGACAGACAGACAGACAGACAGACAGACAGACAGACAGACAGACAGACAGACAGACACAAAGAAGTAAACATAACATAACATTTATGTATACCTTTCCTAACGTAAGGTAAAAACCTGAACGCTCATCAATATCCGCAAGTCTTTCAAGAAACAGGGCGTGGTTCGTATGATATCAAAGAAACGCACTAGCGTTTAAGAGAAGACTATGCACATTGTTGTCAGTTGAAACAAACCAGAGCTAACAGTGATGTTTTAATTGGAATTCCTTTTTTGTAGACGACAAATGTGTGGAAACAACAAAACACAGAAAACAAGTTAAAATGAAAAATAGTCATTTTGGACATTATCCATTGGCTGAACTTAAAAAAACAAACGTTTTTTGTAGACTTCAAGACTAGAACATAAAGAATCACAGGTAGATGTTATGTTGATAATTTGAACGTCTGACGTGTTTTTTTTCATATTCATCCTTTCCAGCAAACGTTATTGTGAAAATGTTATGATTATATTCTTCTTTCCTGCAATGCAAGCAATATATTCTCTTGAAGCATACGCCTTGTGCCCTTGCTCAATAGTGATATAAGTCACGTATTATCAATACCTGCAGGTTATTTTAAAGTTCATTCATTAGCTTGCTTTTGCCCAAATGTATATGGAATCGATACTGATGATCAGTTCAACAAGGGGACGAAGGGATATCTCGACAACCTTATGAGCAGAATCCCACTTTGTAACTGTTAGCACTGCACGTACACAGAATTTGAAGTAAATACTAGAATACGTTTCCATGGAAATGCAGTGTGTAGCATACTCCCTGCACGTCCTGCTTAGTCCATGTTAAACATATTCCGTACATGAATGCGATCTCGGGAGACTGCAGGAATCATCTCAATTATGTATTTGACGTTCATTATGATAGCGAGAACTTGCCATGGAAGTGAGACTAAATCGATGGTCTATTTCGTTCTGTGCATCCAAACAACACAAATTACATTTTGATTACATGTAATTTACACTTTCCGATAGGCTAATTTTGTGTAATACGTACAAACTGACGCCATGTTTGCCGCCAGGCTTACAAAATGCGATGTCATATAATTATTCTACCTCTTTAGTCCAGGTACATCTGAAGATTTTTGGCTTTTTCACAATTTTCGGTTAATATTTCGTGTTTCCGATACCCCGACCGACCATACTTTAAGCAGCCGACCCTAAACATTTTTGACATGCAAAAATGTATTATTATGACTTTATACGTCTATTTACCTATAGGTTTTCTTGCCAAAATATCATTGGTTATTAATTTTCAAAATCACGTTCCAGAGAGAAACGATATCATTTCAGCCTATATATCAGCACAGCCTGCATATTGTGTTTGACTTATGAATGTCAAGTTATGAATCACATAATTATCTTCATTTACTTCTTCCAGTTGTTACGGACGTATTGTGACTAACGAATATCTTGTCTTTGGGTAGAACTAATTAAAAAAATATATAATGTTCTTGTTGTTTTTGCCTTATCAGCGAATTCTCGCAGCAACAATATAGATGACTATGCAGAGTCTTCATCCTAGTTTTATGTCCAACGAGACACCGGTGTCTGTATGTCGTTTACATACATTGGAACACTTTACATATATATAAGGTTGGACTGAAAGAGCGGCAGGAATATTACTAGCAATAAGTACTAAAGCTGACTTCAGTTTGTGATGATATGGTCAGGTACACCTGTAAAGGTAGTCAAGTGTGTGCAATGAGCAATGAAGAAACTGCAGGTCACAATTAGACACGTGAAGGCAACACTACGGAAAACTCATTTTAGGTTGAAAAGATCAAAGTGAGCCACAATCAACCATTTTCAGAAGGAATGGAACTCGATTGTATGGTCACCTGTACAATAACCTATGCTTACAATGTCTACATCTATTCAATGTGTTTACTGGACCGTAATTGCGAATTGGGAAACTGTCGTGCTCATCGTTTGAGCTATGAGATATTTTCGCTATCTTCTAAGTCATTATACACAGTCGCATTTTTAATATTTTCAAAGTCTGAAAGGTCGGACTAACTAACCGAAAACAGAAGAAGTTTAATTGCATATTTATAAAATAAGATAGTCATATGCTTTGTCTTTGATGAGAAAACAATGTGTAGTTAATATATAAAGTCAATCCAAATAGTGAATATATTACAAACTGGAATATGATACACTCTTAAATTTTGTACAAGAAAATATGAACCTAATTGAATGACGTAAAGATGTTTTTGTGCAATCTCGTTATAATAGATATATCAGATAGCTCCCTGTCACATCGAAAGAGCCATAATGTCTAGGCACGTTTTTCAGAGGTCATACGTGATTTTTTCATGCCTCTGCTTTTCAAAACTTGACGTGGTTAGATAAGACCGATATGAATATTTCTTGATTTTATACATATCAAAGTAACGTAATTGAGACAATAACTATGAATAAAATGGATCATATTTTTGCCCATGTTATATAGAAAACAGCTTTCCCCGCAATTTTGAGCACTCAAAGACGCGCCACTATCTTTCAGTTGAACACTGATATCAAAACGGTCAGAGGTTGTGGACTTCTGCCCCATTTCTCGCAATCACAGAACACACACACACACACACACACACACACACACACACACACACACACACACACACACGGTTGCAAACTGATTTTGAAATACTGACTTTCATCTAATCGATGTGAGTACAACAAATGTTACCCGTATTATGAAGTGTAAGTACATTATTAGTTGTGTGCTTCCGAGGGAATATGTAATTGCAAATTGAATTGCTGTGCTGAAAAGAAACTATTACCCTAGATACGAACTCTACAAAACCATAATTATATTTTCATAAATGTTTAATAAACACTCGCAATAAGTATCGTTGACCCAAATACCATTTTAGAATTATAAAGTCCGTATATCACTAGAGAATTGGTACATTAATTTTACAGCTTACCATCCATAATTTTAACATTCACTTGATTACAATTGAATGTACATCTACTTTACAACAAAAGTCACAATGACTTCTTTGTCGGTTGTTACCATTGAATATACATCTACGTATGTATGTATGTATGTATGTATGTATGTATGTGGTATGTATGTATGTATGTATGTATGTATGTATGTATGTGCGTAAATTTGTAACAAAGTGAACACGAACGAGTAAGCGTGCACCAATCTTGTAATTCGAAATACTCAACACGTTAATCTAACAATACTGTTGTTGTATTTCTGTTGAAATAGAAATCTCAATTGGAAATTTACTCTGATCTATTACGCCCTTCGAGTATGACCTGCTCGTAGGTCGATACACTGACTTGATATTTTAACCCTCATTCATTTACAAAAAAAATGAATATAAAAACTTGATACTCCGTGAGGATTGCTCATATGCAAACTGATAGATTAAACGCGTGTCTGAATGAAAGAGTTTTGAGTCAACTTTATTTGCTGGTATGTCATTTTATCATAGAGATCCGCGTGAAGTACCAACGAGTGATTGTGTGCGTACACAAATGGGTACATTTAATCGTTAATAGCTTTGCCCGGTAGAATAGACATGAATTTGTTTCACATGCAAGACAGTTCATGCTGATGTGTATATCGTCGTGGGAGTATCCTATTGCCATTGCTTAGTGTGTAGGTCATATACAGGTTGTATTAGAGTTGCGAACAATTTATTTTGCACATAATATACGTTTTTGTACTTGTATATACATTGCTTTGTACTTATAAATACATTTGAGAGAGAGAGAGAGAGAGAGAGAGAGAGAGAGAGAGAGAGAGAGAGAGAGAGAGAGAGAGAGAGAGAGAGAGAGAGAGAGAGAGAGAGAGAGAGAGAGAGAGTATAAGGATGTTATATGTCATTACTTGGAGTTTCACACTTCTGCAATCATCGGACGACTATTAAATTGAGATTGTCATGGTGTATATGTACGCATAAAATGTCTGTATTCATTGCGTAACAAGATGGTCGGACTAAAATACTCCTTATGGGGGTTTTCCTCTTCAGTTGGTGAAATTTATGTGACGGCGTTTGGAAACCAACTCGGATTTTTGATGAGCAGTTCGCTTTTTTTTAGCTTTGAGTATGCATAGTTTCTCAGTTCAGCACAGATTACAACATTTCGATGTATTTGTGTAAGTCGTTTCTTGGGTGATGATAACCAACTCAATATATGCCATTGTTGATTCTTTTCCTTCAGGCTCCAAGTGTGTTTGACTAACTCCGTGCTAAAGTGATGTTTTTAATAAGTGAATGTAAGTCTGTGGTTTGAGAATCGCTGTTTGAACGTGTTCTCTGTTGGTCTGGAGTACAGTTTTTGTTGTTGTTATCAAGTATCTTCTTACAGACCAATATCAGTTTGGGTCAGATGAAGTAATCAGCATGTCGGATTATTAGTAAAAAAGAAAAATCTCTTTATGGTCTTTCAGAGTACTAGTTATAAAGGTTTTGTTGCCATAATTTCCATTCTGTCATCGATAGTAATTAGGTCATACGCTATTTTTGTTGCCTCTGTGTTGATGTCAATATACACTTTGTCGTTCACTATTGTTTGGTTCTTTGTTATATTCTCTCGTAGGAGCTTCTTGTATTGGTTTTTATGGCACGAGCAAGTTACAAACAATAAGAACGACACAAAAATGTACTTAGGACTAACAGAGAGAACGTGTTCCAACAGCGATTCTCAAACCATAAATATACATTTAGTCTTAAAAGACTTCAGTTCAGCACAGAGTTATCTAAACACATTTGAAACTTCAGTAAAAAAAGCAGTTTAGGTATATTATTCCCCATTATTTATCACTAAGTCAAGTAAATATGAATTTCTTAAGGGACCTTGTCACCGCGAGTCGCTAGACAAGGAATGACAAACCCTTAGGTAATGAGTATTGTATGGCTGAATGAAAATAGCATGCTATAATCTATGAACAATTTGGAAAAGTAATGGCGATTTCGAACATTTTAACTCATTTTTCGAGCACTGCAGAACCAGTGACGAAGACACGGTTGTCGTGACGTAGAATAACCAGGGTAGGTGTACCATATTTTCAGTTCAAAGACAAGAATTTAGCCTGTTCATGGTATAAGGTGTAATATGATACATATATTTATCCTGTTAGATAGTCCTTATAAAAACGTTTTCCGTGAGAAGGCAATATCAAGCAAATATGTTCTGGATGAATTCATTCTATGATGTGCGAATCTCTCAATGTAGCTCAATTGTGTTTTTGATGCTACACAAGAATTTTAACGATATAAAACGAATTTAATGGCTAACTTGTATTCATGTACCTTGATACGCCAAGCACGAATAAGTAAGTAATGATGATTTTTCATTTATGCACTGACGTAGATTAATAACCCATCGTGTCATCGCAAAACGTATTGCACATAAAATGCAGTACTTTGAATCCTTAATACCCGCAAAATGTTCATAATCTTTTACTTGAAAGGTCCCCTGACACAGATCAGTACATATTTAGGTTATCGTATGTTCTGGACCAGGAATACCAAAATAGAATATGTTTCTCTTACTGTACGGCGGGAAGAGATACAAACGTGATGCACTTGTGCATAATCACTGTAGTGCCAGTTAACGTTAGCTGGGTGTTAACTTATTTTGGTATTATCCTTATGATATCTGATCTGAAGCTCTAAAAAAAAATTAGCTGAATGTTTCTGTTCTGTTCTGTTCTGTTCTCTTCTGTTCTGTTCTGTTCTGTTATGATAGATAGATAGATCTATTAGATAGATAGATAGATAGATAGATAGATAGATAGATAGATAGATATATAGATAGATAGATAGATAGATAGATAGATAGATAGATAGATAGATAGATAGATAGATAGATAGATAGAGACAGACACAGACAGATACATACATACATACATACATACATACATACATACATACATACATACATACATACATACATACATACATACATAGACGTGTCTTACTGGGGAGAACAGTGCTCAGTGCAAAATTAGTAACTTATATGTTTGCATTGAGCACTGAGTATTGAGCCATGTCGTTTCGTTTACTCTTTTCATACTTGAAGTGTTGTTTTTCTACGCAGCGCACTTCCTACATGATTGACGATTGTAGCTTCATTCACATGGCAATTGTAACCAATAATGTGTGTGACAGTGTCCATAGAATATCAAATCGTTTCCAAAAAGTCCTATTTACGCTACTAACAAAAGCAAGGGCTGTGTTTTTGAAGCGACACGTAACTTGGTTCAAGCTGAATTTCTGGAATTCATTAAAGAGTTACTGATCAAAACTGAAAACTACAGCTGACTACCCCTGGGAGAAAATCTGCTTCTGTACTTTATCTAAATTGGTTAAACGGAAGAGTCTATTACAACCGAAAACAAGAGAAACGGATACATTCTGTATAACGTCAACTACATTTTCAATGTCAAGAGACATCCATATATGTTTGAATGCAAGCTTAACGTTTTCACTGAACTCTGAAAGAGCACAGCTAATGGCGCATGAAGCATATATTTAATTAGTTTGTGTAAAATAACTACTGGAGATGACGTCACAAAAACCTAAAAATGTAACGCTATTAGTATCGATCCGTTGGTTCATTTAAAATAAATTACTCGGCTCTTGGATATACATTTTCAATATGATATTCAGCAATACCTCATTTGCAAATATATTATTTTCAATGAAGTTGATATTTGTTTCATAAACGGAGAGGACATATGGTACATCTATCGTGTCCTTATGATTAGGACAAAGAATTAGGTAATTGCAATCTCTGGAATCATATTTGGGGAAAAATAGTGCGTGAATAATTTCGCCGAAATATGCTAGTTACATTATTCATGCTCTGAGAGCTGAACTTGTAAAAAAAAAAATAGGTAGCAATACCATTCTTTCGTTTAGATAAATGCATATACATCGAAAACCCTGGACTGTTGTTGATAAATTTCAAATACGATAACATGATAGTTGTTATATATCGCTTTCCCACACTGCTCAAAGCGCTTTACAATTATTAACCCCGGTATAGATTTATAATGACACGGCGGCCCTTTATATTTCCTCAGTTCCCCGGGAGCATACAATCCCTTTCATCCTCTGTGAGCGCATAGGATGAAAATATTCATATTGCAACCTCTATCCTACAAGGTCCCCAATTATACAGGGTTGACTGGAGCGCAGTCGTGGTTCAGATCTTGCTCAAGGACTTTAGCCATTCACAAACAAACGTCAACGGCGAGGCTCGATCACGCAACCTGCAGATTATAAGTAGGTAACTCTAAACCATTCGACCATCATGACTCCACAAAGATGTGTCTCAACAAAATTCTTTGTTGACAAGGGATTTTCACTATGTTTAACTTTCAAATATGCATGAGCATTCATACGTTCAGAGAAGGGGTGGTAATTGCATTCAACTGTTACAGCCATCGACATGTGTAAGTTTAGAGTTGCAACAATATGCTTGATCGGCATCGTTATCATGTCTTAGGGACAACGGAGCAGCTGTATACTGAAAGCAATTCGTCTAACCCTAGATATAGAAATAAAAAAGACATGATTTGATACCGAGTTGTATAAGTGCACGTCACGTTGATGCAGGGTTTTTATAAGTATCGGGCGAGATAGACGGAATAAAAACAGAATCAATAGTACCTGCAGTGCTATTCAATTTGCAATCGACCAATCTGGTCACCTGTACGTCAAGCATTGTACGTCAGATATCCCAGCCCTATAGCGATGGTTTAAAGAAGAGCGAGCAGAGAGGGATTTTTGTCACGTTTCAAATTACACATCTGCATCATATCAAAAACAATTTAAGTTTATAATACGATGCCAACAAGATCATTCTTCCCGTAAAACATAATGTGAATGTGTGACTCTACTACAACTCTATAGCGAAGAGATGTGTTGTTCGTATTGTCATAGCAACGTCGCATATATAATGAGAGGGAGTAGAAGCAAGAGTCAGTGGTACGACTGATCGTCTGATTGAACGTACAAAGTATACACTCTTTTATGAGTAAACGTACAGCTCGAAGTTTCTTCATTTCAGAGTCCAATTTCGAATGTCTCAGAGCCAAGGTTCCAATGTGCTAAGACAATAGAATACTTCATATGTGTCTCGGTGATGTTTTTCGAATAGCTGGAGGATCTGTTGGCTGGAAGCATTAATATTACTCTTGGCACACTTGGCTATCGATAATTATCTATAGGACTCCGTCTACTGTTTGGACAGTGGCTTGAGTATCTCCTTGACTAAACTTGTACGATTTGGTAAGGACTTTTGATTTCACCTTTTTTTATCTGTGTACACTTACGTGTTGCTTATATATCGCAGATAACAACGTCATTCTACATCAATGTCATAGGCTGAGTGTTATGCTGTTCACAGCTCTGATACACACATTTATTTCTTATTCTATCTGTTTAATTTCGTGTTGATGTATTCTCTATCTATCTATCTATCTGTATGTCTGTCCGTCTGTCTGTTTGTTTGTTGTGTTTTGTTTGTTTTTGTCTGTCTGTCTGTCTGTCTGTCTGTCTGTCTGTCTGTCTGTCTGTCTGTCTGTCTGTCTGTCTGTCTGTCTGTCTGTCTGTCTGTTTGTTTGTTTGTTTGTTTGTTTGTCTGTTTCTTTGTTTGCTGGTGTATGTGTTTGTTTGCTTTCGACTTTGTGTCACTGTTTTTATTTTCGATCTTACGTATACATGTAGTCCGTATATTGAAGTAGCATTTGGAGAATATGTTGCGCATTTAAGTCGACGTGTAGAACTCTCCGTAGGCATGTGTTTTACAGTCATGGCAGAAGCTACTAATAATGCATGTCCATTACCCCATCAGTGATTGTGTGTGTGTGTGTGAATATGAGCCATGGGAGAGTTATGTCATGGGAGATATCGCAGTTACACCTTAACCATTGGTGACGAAATGCAATCTAATTTTAAGAGGCCACTATTCATTCGATTATTAGTGAAAGAAGTTATAGTTTGATGAGTTTACAAAATGATCAGATACAGGCACTTGACACCCAACGAACACCCAGATGTGTTTGTAGTGTCTATGTCTGATACGAACCAACATTAGATGTTCAACGTTAGGTGTCCTGTTTACCTAGTGGTAAGGTTAGACCTCGTCAACAAAGACAATTTGATGAAAACATACAATATTCGTACTCATACAGGTGCTACCAAACTTGGAAGACTTGTAGAGTTTCAATTAGGCAGCACAGTGTATTTTACATCTCGCGCAGAACGTCTTTTTTGTTACAAATCACACAAAGAAAATGTGCGCCAACACGCATGAAATGTTACACTGTATCTTGCTGGGAACACAAATAAACATATTTGTGTTTGATTCTTCCTTGTCTAATATTTACAGTGAGACGATTTGTATCATTTTGTCAGCTGTCAGTCTGTGTTTTATTAATGTAGCACACAACAAAATGCCGCCATCTAATTGAAACGCTGTACACGCTTTCTACTTTGCTAGTATTTTGTGGATAAGTGTATAAAATTTCATTTTTTTCATGCTCAAAATTCTTATTCCGAGACTACAGTTTCTTGATAAACAACTGCACAGTTACAGGAATATTGCAGTTTGAAAGCTGTACTTTTAATCTTCGTCAACATTTTGTTTTGATTATGTTATGGCTAGACTCAGTGGATCGTTTGAATGTTTCCTGGCGTCAAACACAACGTGATTGGTTCAATCTAGTGTATACAGTGCTTATAGTTGTATTTGATGTTGGACAGAGCTATGCCTCAGATGGTTTTCGATACAGTTTTTTTTCTCAGGCCTAGCAGTGTTATCTTCACTTTATCATGATTTGCGTCTCTCCTTGTATACCGGAGCCATTGGTAAACTACACCCGTACTATAGACACATCAATCAAATTGGAATACCAGTAGACTCAAGTTCTCATCTCTTGTCTTTTCTCATTCCACATTGCAGTCGACATATGGTGATTATTCAATACCAAATAAAAGTGAACGAATTCAACCTTCTATCTCTTATAGTCTGATTCTGAATTAATCGCGCTCACATACTGTTGTGCATATTAAATACGCCTCTTTGGCCCATCATGTAGCCCTACACTTCTCCCAATATGGGGTTGCCAAAGAAATGGAATACCCTTTTCAAACTCTTTGATAACTTTGAACAAACCCTGCACACCGTGTATGAACGTAATACTCTGGGGACATGCATTACAAGAAGGATACGGCGAATACGTACAGATGTGCATTGCAAACTACGGAATTGAATATTGAGTGAGTGATTTCAACATACTCATTTTAGTGATTTGATATAGAATCTCCATCTATATTGTTGTACGGTCTTGTATAATACTTGTAAAAATACCAGGGTTTGGCTTATATAAAAAGAACAGAACAGAAGATGTATGCATATGCTTAAGTTTGATTAATTAAATATTAAGGTAGCTTATACGTCATTTCAAACAATTAAGTGTAATTTTATTTAATTAAATTTAAATCATTTCAATTCAATTGAAAACAGGTAGATTTAATTTAATTGAATTTTATTTTCATCATAGGATGATGTTTTATTTATTTTTTTTAAATTGACTCTTATAAATAAAATATAGACCCGGTCGTTCAAATTATGATGAACGTTGCCGCCGCTTTTATAAAAAAAACGTTACTGAAATGGTCGGTCTGAATATAATCACGGCGCCAAGGTAAAGCCTTTCTCAAAAGACATTTTTATGCGGAGCCGTAACGACAAGTCTCGTTTTTCATATTTCTCGTTTGTTGAATAAATGGTTTTCAGTCGCAGTTTTAATTGACTAGGAATCTATTTGTTGGTATAAATCAACCCCGCATTTACATTAATAGCCACTCATCTGGCGATTTATGTCGTAATGTGAATATCGTACAATGTGTCTCTGTTACATGTATAATTGGTGTAGCTCGTCTTTTAAAACTTGGTGTTTATATTAGAACTTGATATTCGATCTTTCAGTTTTCTACGAATCAGTTCTTGATCTTGCCGCTAGTTAATAGTGGCGTCACAAAATCCTGTCCCTTCCTGTCCATTGTCAACATACTTTTTACTGCAAATCTGTGATAACGCAACTAGTGGAGTTGCCCTGTCTAGTGAACTGGAAAGTTCATTTTTCAGTCATTTCATATCATACGCTTTTGGACTGAAAAGAAAAACCAACGGAAATCCAAATAAACTTAAAACCGTGGGAATAGAACGATGAAATCTTTCACTTGATTAGCATGTCATTGTGTGTCATAGTGAGTGGGTGAGACGATCGATTGTTATTATACATCGCCTGGCTTCATCAGCTTTACTTGGATTTCCAGAGATTTAAAGATCTTCGTCACAACTTAAGCAGATCATAGAAAATAGAATCTAATGAATAGGACAGAACGCACGAAGTATTTCCACACTTTGCAAAGTCATCGTGCTCGAAAATAAAACTCTAGAGAAAGTTCATGTACGATTAGGGTGATCGAGAGCCACAACAAAATGTATGGATCAGAGTCATTCTCGTGTTTATTTTTAAAAAACTTGTAGATAGATTGTTTGTGAGATGATGTCTACTTTAAAATAACGAACGGGATGATATACAGTCAGACAGTTCACTGAAAGGTTGAAGGACATAGACAGATCCACAATGACAGAAATCCGTTTCGTTTCTTTTCTACAAGTTTCATTGCGTTCTGTTTGTTTGTTTGTTTGTTTGTTTGTTTGTTTGTTTGTTTATTTGTTTGTTTGTTTGTTAAGTAGTTTGTTTGTTTCTTTGTTTGTTAGTTTGTTAGTTAGTTAGTTAGTTAGTTAGTTAGTTAGTTTGTTTGTTTGTTTGTTTGTTTGTTTGTTTGTTTGTTTGTTTGTTTGTTTGTTTGTTTGTTTGTTTGTTTGTTTGTTTGTCTGTCTGTCTGTTTGTTTGTTTTTTAAGAGATGCCTGGAACGAATTACCTAACATTATCCTTGCTAAGGCTGATTTTGTAATACTAGCAAATGATATCAACTCAGGTCACCTCATCCACGCATATCAATGGTTTCAACCCGAAGGCAATAAATATTTATCCGACTGGGGGCGCTAAACATGTTCATTATTTCAACAAACTTTGTAAATTACCATATACAAGTATTATTTAGTCATATGGCACGAGGGCGAGGGCGGTAATTTGCAAGAGAGAGAGGAGGGCAGATAACCTCCTGATCCGAGGTACCAATGTCCATACTTGGGACTAACATTTTTCATTAAATGTCAAGGGAGGCTTTGTATGGCGAATAATGTATATCAAAGCATATATTAGATTGACAGAATTATGGAGTAAGGCATGAATAACATTTTCTTATTCATAGATTTACAATACTTGCGGAATATAGTAAAATCCTGACCGAATTTCTTTGACTACGTAAAGCTTAAGAATAAGACGTAGGCGAGGTGAGAATGTTTGTCGGTTGAAGATAATTCCACAGGTCATTACATTTGGTAACATATCTAATGTAGACTAAATACGGTAACAAGTGTTACGATGTATTATGTAATGCAATGAGTGGATCAGCGATGTATATACCGCATGTTGTAGATTACTGTTCATTGTCTCTGTTTGACACGTACACAACCACTGAGTAGCCAATAAGAAACCGCACTTCAAGATAGCGAGATCGCAGTTTCTTGCCACATTTATGTATTTGTCTCAATGAAATCAACCAATTAAACGTACTGCAACTAGATGCAGACACGCGTGCGCCAATGTTATGATGACTTTATTTGATTTCTGAATGGCGGCACATTACTTAATTTCAATTAGACCAAATGTAGTAAGAAACGTTATTCACTGAATTTTGCTATTTGAAAATGTAGCATGTGTAGTGCTTTGGTTTCTGTTTTACAGGTTTATTTACAGGTAATATGCCATGATATTACTGTTTCAATCAAAAATCCAAACTAAATACCCAATCCTCATCCATATGACTACTTTATTATAACATAAAGTTTCAGAAATTGAATGTTAATCCTACATAAACTTCATTTAAAGTAAAAGCTTACTGCAAGGTGTACGTAAGTGTAAGTGGATGGCATATTTAAGTTCATACAACGAAATATGATCTTCAGTTGACTTGAGAGAAGTAACAGGATCTAACTAGATTACAGATAAACTTTACTTGGGAAAGTGTTTAGCGGTTGGATCTGACAGAACATAGAAAATTGATCCTAAAATAAAGGTTATGCAATAGTCCCAATTGCGAGTTAAGAGCCAGACAGTCAGCTGTTTTTGAAATATGCATCCATTTGACAAGTGTCTGATATCGATTTACTAAGATATGGTGTGAAGTTATTTTGAAACCATTGATGTAAATATCTCAAAACCAAATGCTGAAAATTGTCTGATCATTACAATTAATTTTGCAAAATAAATGTCATTATATTTTCCGTGTGCAAATGAAAAAATAAAGTGGCGAGAGAATAAGTTTAAGGAAACCGGCTGCTGTGGCGGTTGTCAGCGCAACTAAATATATTTCATGAGAAAAGGCGGCGATCATCTTTTGGCCAAAAGCGGTAGTACGTAAAGAATATGTTAAAACGAAAGAAGGAAAATATGGCTTCGGTTTATTCATTAAAATGTGAATTTTGTTCTGATAACTAGATTGCATTGTATAGGAAATACAAGGCAGTGAAACAGGTGTATCTTTTGCATTGCATGCACGACGTCACAATTCAAAACGATATAACTTCACCCCTTGCGTCATCATTTAACATTTCAATAATCTAATCAGATCATATTGTTTGTAGACCCCTTTGTTAAAAGAATCACTCGTTTCTTCAAAGGGTTGAGATAGATTTAACAAACGTGAAATCAGTACGATTTTGATAGGTTTGTTCCTGATATCGATCGATCCTAACACCTGCAAGTCAACCATTGTCGTCATGTATGCTATATATGTACTTATTATTCTGTTTTTTTAACCATGCGGTGGACCTATGACACTTTACTTTTACCTTCTTTACAAAATTTACATTGAAAGCAGAATTGAAACGAATAGACTGCAACAATGGATTTTATAACAGGTGTAATGATGTTATGATTTGTTGCTATAGAAACAACTCCCTTAAAATGATGGTGTGGATAAACAGAAAGCAAGAGCATCATCTTTCATTGTGATGGCAATTACTATATAAACACTGCTCCTTGACGAAACTACTTCTCCTTGACGAAACTGTAGACGAATTAGGAGGTTGACGATATTCAGTATTGAACTATTCCTATACATTTTGTTGTGTTTATCTTGCAGACACTTTCTTTGGGTTTTCTTTAGTGTGTAAATCAGTGCTTCTTTCCGTAAATCAGCCCTTCTATCCAGACTCACCGAGGGACATAACACAGTGGTAAGTAAGGTATCAAGATGTTTATGCAAAAAATACTTTATTTTCTTGGTGTAACGCAAAGTATATTATAGTAGAGAAGGATGAAAAACAATTCTGTCACCATGTTATATTCAATCTTTAAAAATGCTATTGCAGATGTAAAATGATAAACGAGTGAAAAGTGCATTATTTCGTATTGCCTTTCAATATTTTGTAAAATTTTCTTAGATGTAAACTTTCACCCCTGCACACATTTTCTCGGAATGAAAGAATGATTCGAAGTAAGATACTTACCACTTTAGACTTGCATCTTAAACCAAATACTATTGCAAACCACCATCTATGTCTGTGTCATTTGTAATTTAGCATAGTTGAAAGTCTAAATAAACCTTGCAATACATAATTGGGATCTCCGTCAAAGTATCTGTTCATATGACAAAAATGTTAATTTAGATCTCTTGCGGGTAAAACTTTGCTTTTGTAAAACCTAACACAAAACCTAATATCAAAGTCATTTCCTTACACTGCTGTTCAGTAGTATTTCTGATATCTTCTGTAATAGTTTTCTTAAGGCAATAAACAAAAACATTATTTCCGATAATATGACTTCAGAAAACATGGTATGTAGGTCGGAATTTTATTTTATTTTATCTTAATTTTTTTTTAAATTACTTCGACCCCAAACAAGATACTTGTCGGTCGCAATATTTCGGTTAGAGATTGAGGAGGTGTAAAAGAAGTAAATGAAGACAATTATAGTTAAGTGGGACGAACATGTTTTGCACACTGTACTGTTAGGACTTTAAAAAAGACCTGATTTCTCACTGGATTACAATATTTATCAAAAGAGACCACATATGAGGCAATTATTACCATTTTAAATGTTTGCATGCAAAAACATGTTCCGGGTTGGAGGTTTAAACTAGGGTCGTTATTTTTTTCTTTGGTCAAACCTCATGGTGTTTAATATAATAGTATTACAATTCAAAAACGCAAGTCCTTTTAAGGTTCCTGTGTTGTTGTTGTTGTTGTTGTTGTTGTTGTTGTTGTTGTTGTTGTTGTTGTTGTTGTTGTAAATTTTTCGTCTACAAGGTTTCAACAAGGTTTCAATCTCTTTGTTCTTTTGCATTTGGTAATGTGAAATCAGTCATACGTGTTAACGTTAGAGAAATGATGAGTTGATTCCATATATCCGACGAAATGTGTATTCTATGTTGCTTCATTTTTGTATGTATGGGGGACGTAACAATTCGAACATCTCTCGTAAATAATGCGTCTCGCTCATTT
>NC_135561.1:12980460-12982960 GCF_964340395.1 Glandiceps talaboti
GCGTGGTGTTTGTTCCTATGCAAACGGCAGATTATGCCTTTGGGAGGAAAATGACAGATCCCTATCTCTGTTTCTTCACAAGTTTTCTCCATAGCGCTGCCCAGTGTGGCACTTCCCTGTCACTCATTTGCATTGCCATTGATCGCTATCGTGCTATTGTCACGCCATTGAAACCTAAAATGACGCCACAGCAAGCGTTGATTGGCTGTGGTGTTGTGTGGTTCCTTTGTTGTGCTTTTTCAGTGCAGGTTTATCTAAATAGAGGTATTGAACCACACAGGGAAGTCTGTGGAACGATAAACGAAGAAGCCGACAAATGGATGAGGGTTGAATACGCGATAGTTTTGTATCTTATTCCATTGATAATCATCGCAGTCTTGTATTTAATCATGATAAAAACGTTGTGGTGTAGTAAGTCACCAAGTAACTCTTCAAATCGAAACAAAAAGAAGGCCGTGAAAATGTTAAGCTTTGTTGTCATACAATTCGCTTTAACGTGGGCACCATACTGGTTTTGGCAGATTTATGTAAATCATGAAAACAACCCACCTCGCATTCCAGTGCTGTATACAGACACGCTTCCTAGCCTATTTAGTCAAATTTTCTATTGTAACAGCTTCATCAATCCTATACTGTATGCCTATTTCAATGAAAACTTTCGCAAAGAGTTTGTACGCCTGTTTCCTTGTCTCGTCCGAAAAGCAAAGGTTTCCCCGCAAACAGACACGGCAAAAGACAAGACAGCTGACACTAACACTAACACTAACACTAACTCTACTCAAGTGTCAACAATCAACTCTACAGCTACATGAACATAGAATACAGTTGCCAAGGTCAAACGTAATGAAATGACAGATAACTTTAAATATGTACACTCGCACACACACACACGGGCGCGCGCACAGACCCATGCACGCACACGCACACATACATACATACATGAACGCACAGAGACATGCGCACGCACGCACATGCACGCGCATTTAGACACATCCAGCTGTGTAAATGATACAGAGAACCTCCAAGCCAAAGTGGTTGTCGTACCATAGGCTTGAAGCAACGATTCTGCTAGACTACCCCCAAAAAACATATTTGTAGTGAAAAATGCATGTGTAAAATGCAACTTGAACACTAAAATAGCGTCATACTGAACTTTGCATTTGGAGATAAGTTAAGTGAGCTTTAAAACATTATTCTTCGAACGCAACATTTTTGTAAGAAGCGTGAAAAGATGCAATTTATTCTGGTATAGTATAAAGTATTAAAACGCCGGCAAAACGGGTATATGTATCACTGCCACTGAATACACCACATTGAAATAGTATTCGAAGTAGTTTATTCTGTTTGCTATGCTGACACACTGTCAGGAGACTGGGCGCTCACGCAGGCGCTCACGATGCCAGCTGTATGTCGATGTCCTCTCTATGTAAAATAACGCGATAGGACATGGCCATGATTATTGAAAGTTTCACGTAATACAAAAAAAAGAAGGGAAGACAATTACCGTAGCTGATATAATCATAGTTACAATGTTGCAGGTTAAATAAACAGCCGGTATTGTGTATGTCTTTAAACAATAAGCATACCTATAAGATAACTTCAAAAACAGCAGAAACATTACAAGTATAAATTCACAACAAAGATATGGCGGTTGCTGCTTTTTCAACAGATACAAACGTTGTCGCTCAATGTACATACAGCCTTCTATTACGAGGTTTTTTTTCAAATCAGAAGATGTGTGCAATGTTTTCAAAAATTTCAAATAACGCTTCTCATCAGCATATGGCAGTGCAATACGTCAGAGGGGAAGTCTGCCCGTATATGTTGGCCGATTTCATATGTATTTACATCTCTCAGCCTCTGTAGTTTAATCTGTATGGTATGAACTATCATATGAGGACATTTTAAAGGTTTTAATTAAAAGTTATGTGAATTTATGTAAATTGCTAAGTATTTCACATATTCTGCGTGGCACGTATATTTAAATAACATTAAACAATGATGATTCTATTGTGTGTGTGTATGTATATATATATATATATATATATATATATATATATATATATATATATATATATATATATATATATATATACATATATATATATGTGTGTGTGTGTGTGTGTGTGTGTGTGTGTGTGTGTGTGTGTAATACACACATGTAACTTCACTACTAGTATAGTATATAAATTTTATATGTATATAAAATACATGTAACTTTACTAATTTATAGGTGGATTTCAACAACTTTTACTTTATGTTCAAAATACATCATTGTGTACATTATTACCACTCCCCTCGTCATAATTATGCCACGGTCAAGGTTCACCAGTATAGTAGTAGATTAAGAATGTGATATGAATGTAGTTTGAAATCTTTTCAGTTACAACGTAATGGGCATGATTGTATATGTTGTATTATATTATACCAGTATATTGATGGCGCAAATCGTGAGATCTGATTGGTCGAGACATCGAACTAGCGCGTCTAAAATGAGCGA